>NC_077227.1:724015389-724038380 GCF_027887165.1 Monodelphis domestica | reverse complement strand
CTTTCTTTCTCTCTTTCTCTCTTTCTCTCTTTCTCTCTTTCTCTCTTTCTCTCTTTCTCTCTTTCTCTCTTTCTTTCTTCTTTCTTTCTTTCTTTCTTTCTTTCTTTCTTCTTTCTTTCTTTCTTTCTTCTTTCTTTCTTTCTTTCTTTCTTTCTTTCTTTCTTCTTTCTTTCTTTCTTTCTTTCTTTCTTTCTCTCTTTCTCTCTCTCTCTCTCTCTCTCTCTCTCTCTCTCTCTCTCTCTCTCTCTCTCTCTTTCTGTCTGTCTGTCTCTCTTGACTTGACTGAATCAACTAGTGGCTTTGGCATCATGTAATCACAGATTTGAAATATTTCTCAGACTGTTCTATTTAGTTGCCTCAGAGAAGAAAACAGGGGAACGCTGGTAAATATTTAACAACAGGTTCTGTGAGGGAAAAAAAATCTAGACATGACACTCTTTTTGGTTGAATTGTGTGACAATCAATAAAACAATAAATCAAGCCCTAATTTATAGCATTTGCTAATTTCTGAGGTGCGACTATTCACACTGTGTGTTCAAATTTCATTCAGAATTTAATTCAAAATTAATTCAGAATTGAACAGTGGGCCCTCTCGAGCTGATTTGAGTTGGATCCAGGACCCCCGGACCTAACTTTAGTCACTCAGAAGTTTAATACCCTTTTTCTATGTTACAAGGCTCCGATTCTAGGTGATTTTCTGTTCCTATTTTTAGTCTACATTTGAAGACACTTGTACTTCGCATAACTTTATTTTTACTTTTGGGTTTATGTGAAGAAAATTTTAGCTCAGTTCTGGAAATTTTTTCAGACCAAATTCTAAAATGGTGGGGTTTGACGTAATGGGATTTTACTTGACTATAGGAAGAAATGAAACTTGTGAGGGTGCTATAGGGCCGTTTCCCTATATCATATAAGATCCTTCAGGTTAGGGACTAGATTGTGGGTTTTGGGGTCTTTTTGGTCTTTGTATCACAGTATTAAGCGCAGGACCTGGTACAGAGTAGGTACAACATTTATGAAAGTTTTATGAATGGATGTGAACCTGCAAATTAAGTTTCTTGGGGTTGAAAGTTGAAAAAGAAGTTAAATGACAATTTTATGTTATCGTGATGACTTTTCTTAGAAAATGATTTGGGGGCAGCTGGGTGGCTCTGTGGATTGAGAGTCAGGTCTAGAGCTGAGAGGTCCTGGGTTCAAATTTGATCTCAGACACTTCCCAGCTGTGTGACCCTGGACAAGTCACTTAGCTCCCATTGCCTAGCCCTTACCTTGAAACTAATATACAGTATTGATCCTAAGAGGGAAGGGAAAGGTTTTAAAAAGAGAGAGAAAATGTTTTTAATTTTTATAGTAATGAATAGTTAATTTGTATCCATACTAATAGCAAACAAAGAGTAAAAGTTATTTGACAAGAAGGATAAATGAAGAGAGAAATGGAATACGATCTCCCAATCCAGACTGGCTTTCTCAGAGAGAGAAGAGTGGGAAGGAGGAAAGAAAGCATATAAGTCTTTGATGTTGAGCAAAGCACTTACTCTCTCCAGGCCTCAGTTTCCCCCTATGTATTGGACCCCAAAGGTCTGGGTCAGACGATTCTGAGCCTGTGAATCTGTGATTTCCTTCATGAATCCCCACCATTGCTTATAAATGATGTTTGATTGACTAGATGATTGTGGTTAATGATTGGCACGGTAGGCAAGTATACAGCTATGACCACACCTCAGTATTTTAGTCCTGGATAGGACAGAGAGGCAAGAATGAAGACCAAGTTTGCACCAGGGGAACGTCTGGCAGCTGATTTTTTATTTGTTGAAATCCCAAGATATTTTCTGAGAAGTATACTTTATAACTTAAAAAAATATAGCAACAATGGGAAGCCAACTCAAAAGGTGTCGTAAGTCAAATTCCCTTGTGGAACTCTTTAATGAATAAAAAATAAGAATTCATACATTATAATGCTTTTATGCATAAATTTATTTATGTATTTATAATGGATAGAGAGTTGGCCCCGGAGCCAGAAAGACCTGAGTTCAAATCCTAAATTGGACCCATGGAGGTTATATGACTGGACAATCACTTAAAACAAGAGTAGAGGTTTCAGAGAAAGTGCTGACCCAACTTAATAGAGAGAATTTCTTTCTGTAGGAGTTCCCCAAACCAGTGAACTTAAAGGTCCAGTCTTAATTCCTATAGCAATTATTGGATATAAAAGGTCCTTGTATAAAATATATAATGAAGCACTAGAATGGAAAATTTTCTCTTCAGGATGTATTCTGGTCTTCTGGTCTTGTTACTCATTTGCCCAACATCACCCGCCACCCTCCCACCCCATGAATAGATGAAAGAAAAGCTCAACTCAGTCCTGGAAAGTTTTTCAGCCCAAATTTAAAAATGGCGGATTCAGCCATAATGAGATTCATCTTGGTTATGGAGAGGAATGAAACACACAAATGTACTTGCATCTGCCCTGGAGACAGATGAGAGAATGTAAAAGATGCTACTGATTCCTTCATTTATTAACATGCATTTATTGTGTCTATGATGGTCTGGGTGTCAGGGATATAAAGATAAAACTGACAGAGTCTTCATCACCAAAGAACTTACATTTTTGGGGGGCAAACAGAGAAGAAAATCCATAAATATATGCTGGCTAATCAACAAGTATTTTTTAGAGTTATTTTTTTTATTTTATGTATTTAATTCATTTAGAATATTTTCCCATGGTTACATGATTCATACTCCTTCCCCTCCCCACTTCCTCCCCCACCCTGTAGCCAACAAGCAATTCCTCTGGGTTTAACATGTGTCATTGATCAAGACCAATTTCCATGTTATTAATATTTGCACCAGAACGATCATTTAGAGTCTACATCCCCAGTCATATCCCCATCAACCCATGTGATCAAGCAGTTGTTTTTCTTCTGTGTTTCCGCTCCCCCAGTTCTTTCTCTGGGTGTGGAGAGGATCTTTCTCATAAGTCCCTCAGAATTGTCCTGGATCATTGCATCGCTGCCAGTAGAGAAGTCGATTATGTTCGATTGAATCAACAAGTATTAAAAAAAAACTTATTGATTTTATTTTTTACATCATTTACGTTATTCAATGTAACCTTTCCTTTCCACCTTAAAGCACATATATAAAAATAAACATACAAATATAAATAAAGCAAAAAATAAATAAATACCAGACTCCCTGAACTCCTGATACAACCATCATATTCTCTGGTGCCTCCTAGCTACTGGTGTAGCTGTCTTCACTGATCCATGCTGATCCATTGACCAAATGATGAGAGGGATTCTTAACCTGGGATCCTTGAGCTTGTGTTCAAAAATATTTTGATAACTATATTTCTCTATACTTGTTTTTTTATACTTTATGCCTTTACAATTGTTATTCTTAGAAAGAAAGGGCTCATAATGTCTTCCCCACATGGCCAAAGGCTATACAGATTTCCAAGATAGTTAGGAAACCCTGGTCTAGACCATTGAGCAACTTGAGTATGAGGCTTGAATCTTACACAAATAGTGTCTCCTAATCCCCACTTCAATCACAGGTAAGGCTCTTTCTAATTTCTCCCTTTAACTCTACAAGACAGGTTTATGTTAGTCCTCCTCTCTTGGACCCCCCCCTCCATCCTTTTATTATTATCCCTCTTGTCTGGGTTTCACCAGGTTGTCCTGTGTTCTACCCGGACCCTATCACTAGTCTATCTTAGCATTGATGCCCTGGAAAGCATCCTTTCTGAAGTAATCATTTAAATTTTCTACTGACCATCTCCCTTCCCCAGTTATTCTAGATTGCTGATGCTGTGGTGTCTCTGGACAACTTGGAGAGTAGGAAATTTCCTGTTTTTCTTTTGGGTACCAGTCCCATGATTTCCTGGGTGTCAAAGGATGACGATACGCCTTCCACTGAGGCAAGTCAGCACCCTCCATGAAACTTAGTCTCAGAAAGGGCAACTTGGTGGCTCAGTAGATAAAGAGCCCGGTCTGGAGATGAGAAGTCCTGGGTTCAAATCTGGATTTCCTAGCTGTGTGACTCTTGGCAAGTCACTTAACCCTAACTGCTGAGCCCTTACTGCTCTTCTACCTTAAAACCAATACTTAATATGAGTTCTGAGACAGAAGATGAGGATTTAAAAAAAAGAAACTTAGAGCATTGTCAGGAGTCACGAATAATTTGGCCAGTCACACAGCAAATTCAGCTCTGATTATTTTTGTTGGTGACACTATCAGGATCCCTTAGCTTGCTGACTTCAGAGACCTTCTTTTTTGATCCCTCAAACAATGATTGCCTCATATTTACTCCCATTGTGCCTATATCTCTCTATGAAGATGTAAGTTCCTCCAGAGTAGGGATTGTCTTTTTAAAAAAATTTGTATATACAGTACTTCCCAAATAGTAAGCCCTAATAAATTGTTATTTATTTGTTCATTCATTCATTCATTCATTCATTCATTTGTTTGTTTATTCATTCATTCATTTATCACTCACCCTAATTCAGACCCTCTTTACCATATACCTGGACTGCTTTGGAGTTTCTGAATTACAGAGTAGGAAGAAACCTCAGGAGCCATCTAGGTCATCTCCTCAACCCCAGAAACATGGTGGTACAGAGGATAGAGTTGAGGATTTGTGCTTAATGGACCTGGTTTCCATTCTGGGCTATCCCTTCCCTTTTCAATGAGGAAGGGTTGGACCAGATGATTTCTAAAATCCCTTCCAGTTCTTAATCTGTGATACCGATTCTTCATGCAAATGTTGTCCCTCCCCTCCAGTTCCCCCCACCCCATTCAATGAATTTCAGTGTTTCTTGTCGCCTCCAAGATCAAATATAAAATCCTCTGTCTGGCTTTTAAAATCCTTCATAGCTTAGCCCCTTCCTACTTTTCCAGGCTTCTTACATTTCACTTTCCTTCCCTCTCAACCCTCCATCCCTACCTCCAGTGACATGAACCTCCTTGGTGCCCCAAATATGACATCACACCTGCTAACACTCTTTGGTTGTCCCCCATGTCTATAATCTCCCTCCTTCGCTTCCCTCCTGGCTTCCTTCAAGTCTTGGCTAAAATATCTCCTTGTTCTTAGTGCCCCCTCTTTAAGATTACCTCCAAACTACCGTATCTCCATCTCATTTCTACCTAGCTGTTTGCATGTTGTTTTCCCCATTAGACTGCGAGCATCTTGAGCGTAGGGATTGTCTTCTGTCTTTCTTTGTATCTCCAATGTTTAGCACAGAGTCTGGCACATAGTAGGTCCTTTAAAAATCCTTTCCCACTCTTTCATTCATTTATGTATGTTTTTGTATTATAGCTATTGATGTTTCTGTCACATCCCCTTAGGAGACCGTAATCTCTCTGAGGATAGGAGTTCAGTCTCTATGGAAATTGTATCTCTCCCATTTCCTGACACATAGCAGGCATTTGTACATGTTGGTTGGGGAAAAAACATGTGTGCCACAAACACAAACACATAATAAAAATGAATACTGTATGATCATAATGACTAGACTTTTCCTCAAAGAAAAAATGGGACAATGTCCTTCCCTCCCTTCTTTGCAGAGAAGGGAAATTATGGATTTGGAAGAGTGGGTACATAACCTATCAAACTTGGTCGCTATGTCGATTGAGTCTCCTGAACTGCTTTCTTCCCTCCTTCCTTTATCTTTTTGTAATAGTGGATGGCTCAATGGGAAAAGGAAGAGGAGGGATATATATATATATATATATATATAAAGGATATCTACATTTTTGCAAAGTCTGTTGAATTTCAGAACCAATCTAGCTATTTGGAAGTTGTTGTTTGCTCAGGGATAACATGGCCCTAGATCTAAACGATTACCCTGGTGCAAATATGGAAATAGTTCTTGATCGATGACACATGTAGAACCCAGAGGAATTGCTCGTTGACTATGGGAGGGGGGAGGAAGTAGGGGAGGGAAAGAACATGAATCGTGTAACCATGGAAAATATTCTTAATTAATTAATAAAAATATAATAATAAAAAGAGAAAAGAAAAAAAGAAATTAAGAACATGGCCCTAGATACTGAAAATAGATGAAGAGGTTATTTTCAAACTGCCTGTAGCTCCCCAAATGGAACATCTTCTTTTCTAGTGCAACCCTTTCTAAAACCCACTCGGCAAGTCAGGTTTCATTTTTAACAAGCTCCTAGCACTGGGTGAACACAACAGACAGTAGTCAACCGATCCTGCTTAAAGGTAATGATTTGTTGTCTCCATTTCTTTCCCCCAGCTTCCATGATTGCTTGATGCCTTCTTTTTCCTTTATTGGTCTCCTTTCTCTTCATTCCCCATGATTGATCCTTTCCTTTCTCTCCTTCCTATTATAATGATTAAAATTATTTGGAGAGACTGATTTTGGGGTAAAAATACAGGTTTCCTGATTTTATCAGATGTATTCGTTAGGCCAGCATCATAACCAATGAAGTGATACAGATGTCCAGGGCTCTCGGGGACCAGGGATGACCCGAGCTGCATCAGGCAGCCCAGTAAATAGATTATTAGGAGCTTATTTTTCAGCCCCTCCCTTGATCATCCCAAGACATCTTTAATTGATGAAAGCCGATTAAGAAGTAACCCTTGGCCCTTCCCCAAAGCGACAGGTGGAGTTTTGCACGTACACAGGAAAAACCCTTTCCCCCCTCATTTATTAACCAAATTCTGCTAAAAAGAAAGATATTCTTTGAGATTCTGAAGGATGAAGAAAATGCAAAAAATAGCAGAGTCGATGGTATCTCTGACCTGGGATCCAGGCACGGGAATACACAGTCATTCTTCTTAATATACAGGAATTAATACAGTATAGGAAAACCAAAATCTCACACTATCTTCCTCCCTTTTTGATTTGAACATCTGTTGAGGACCTACTATGTGCTCTTCACTGTGTTAAGCAATGCAACACCAAGACAAAGATGAAATGGACATTGTATTGAAGTATCAATGCAAAAGCCTTAGGAATCAGGTCGTGTGTGTGTGTGTGTGTGTGTGTGTGTGTGTGTGTGTGTGTGTGTGTGTTTTGCCTATGTCAGTAAGCTTTCAATCTATGCGATGATGGGACATTTGGGAGGTTTGATATCCTATAGAGAGGATATTTGGCCCAAGAGGACTGATTTCCCTTTTTCATTGGTGGTTGTTTTTTTTAAAGCCTTTGCCCCAGCATACATCATGTGGAGATCTCTACATTGAACTAGACAGCCACCTACGTCCCCTTCTGAACCTGTGATTCTGGGTGCTCAGAGCACGTCTCTTATTTTCTCTTGGCCTCTTTTCATCATCTATAGAATAAGGAGATTAGGATAAATGATCACTAAATTGCTTTTCAACTCCAGAACCATAATCTTCAGACTTTTGCAGAGTCAGCCATTTGTTCCCCATCAGGAGACACTTTTCTGGTGTATAAGTGGACATTTTCTATCCTTTTAACTTCATCTCCCAGCATCCTTTCCTCGTCCCAAAATTCCCTTTTCCCTTTCATGTTCCTGCCTCCTTAGGCTGTTTGTATAAGTTGGCTATAACTCTTCCTTTCTTCCTCTTTTTTTTCTCGAGGCTTATGTGAGTCATTGCCCTTTTAAATCTAGTTTTTTTATTTTAATAAATCTTATAAATAAAATACTTTAGTTATTATATATATTAATTAAAAAACCCTCACTGGTCTCCCCCATCTTTACATTCTCTCCCCATTTCCCACCCCACCTATTTTTCTGCTTCCTTTTGCATGTTGTCTTCTACCATTAGACTATAACCTCCTTGAAGGCAAGGCTGGTGTGATTGTAGGTGTATTTCCAGCATGTATCTCAATGCCTGGCACATAGTAGGCATTCATAAAACGTTTGTTGTTTGGCTAGTAAGTGTCAGAGTCCATTTAATCGAGGTCTCCTGATTCTAAACTCAGTTTCCTTTTCTCATCACCAATTTGACCCTCCATCTTGCTATTTTGAAGAGTAACGACTGTGAATTCAGTAATATACAGCTAGTAATATAGCTGCTCTGCCTGTTGTCAGCAGTAGAATTTTGATGATGACTTGGTTGAGTCTTTGACAAGCCTCTGAGGGAAGGTGGGCAGCGTCTCCTGCACAGGGAGCCTGGGGGGCTTGCAAAGGCTGACGATGTTTGTTCACCATCCTACGAGAACACCCGCCACAAGAAGACATCAAAGAGGCAGGTGTAGAGGAGGGAGGGGGGCACCCAGGACCGTGGAAGCCACCCACTTGGTTCTGACTCTTCACCCTCAACCCAGCTGCTTCACCACTCGGAGAAGCCCAAAGTTTCCTTGTTGTCCTTAGAAAAGGACCAAATCTCCATGTGCCCTTATTGTACCAGTGCCTTATCCTACCTTTAGCCAGACTCTCCAGATGGCATTTTGATCTGATCTCTGTTTAAAGAGCAACCCAAGAACCCACAACTGCCATCCCAAACCCCAGGCCTGCCTTGGCAGAGGCTCTCCATCAGTGTGGTTGATTCGTGATTACTGGAGAGCAACAAAGAAGAACAAACAGATCTCTGTGAAGATGGAGACCTTGGAGAGGGTTGAGGTGGAGCTAGGACTTCTGACACACACTGATGGAGAATGCTAGTTCTCAGGCATCCCTGGAGGATGGTGAGGGGGAAAGCCAACCCAGGCACCCAAGGAGTTTGGTTGGAGATGGATCTCTCTAGGGGAGCCAGGCAAGATGGTGGAAAGAACATGGAATATGGAGTCAGAAGACCAGAGAATCCTAGGTCTAGGTCTAGAGTATGAAAGGACCTCAGAGGTCACCTCATCCTTTGTTTTACAGAGAGCCTGGAGAGACTGAGTGACTTGCCCCAAATCACACAAGTAGTAAGAAGAATAGGATTTGAACTCAGGTTCAAGGACTCCAACTTTATTTTTTTTAAACCCCTACCTTTCATCTTAGACTTAATACTGTGTATTGGTTCCAAGGCAGAAGAGTGGTAAGGGCTAGGCAGTGGAGGTTAAGTGACTTGCCCAGGGTCACACAGCTAAGAAGTGTCTGAGGCCAGCAATTAATTCTTTAAATGACTAAGAGATGAAGAAATGAAAGCAAGGAGGTATGAAGTTTAATATCTAGGATGTGTCTGAGGCCAGATTTGAACCTAGGACCTCCCGTCTCTAGGCTTGGCTTTCAATTCACTGAGCCACCCAGATGCCCCCTTGGGACTCCAACTTCAAATGTTATTTCCATTGTATCACAACGTGGGTTTAAATTCTGTCTCTGCCATTTTGATATGTGTGTGCTTAAACTATAAAGCAAGCATTTATTAAGTACCTACTATGTGTCTGGCATTGTGCTAGATGCTGGAACTACAAGACAAAAAGCAAACTATCCTTCAGGGAGCAGAAAGCAAATGACTTCAGCACTCCCAAACTCAGTTTCCTATCTCTAAAATGTAGTTGGACTAGATTGGGGATTCTTAACCTTTTTGTGTCTTGGATCTCTTTGTCAGTCCAGTGAGGTTTATGGGTCCCTTCTCAAAGTAATGGGTCTTTTGTTGTTGTTGAATTGTTTTTCAGTCATATTTCACTCCGTGACCTCTGGGGTTTTCTTGACAAAGATACTGGAGTGGTTTACCATTTCCTTCTCCAGCTCATTTTATAGAAAATGAGATAATGTATGAAGAAAGCCCCTATGGACCCCTCTTGGCCGCCATATTGGATTCCTCCCTATTCTTCTCACTTCCTTAGCTGCAAAATCAGGAGGTGGCTCTTAGCGACCTCTAAGATATCCCACCTTTCAGCCCTCCATCTATAATCCTACAATGCACTCCAATTTGCCACTTCCCAGATTAGGTTACAAAGAAGTTGCCCAACTCAAGTACTTATAGGGCAGCTCCAAGCTTGGGAAGTTTGTTACTGGTCACATTTGTGTAATGAAGGCAGAAATGGGTGTTAGAAGGAAGCCAATGGCCTCGTACTTGCTCAGGCTCATGTACATGGTCAAATCCAAGGATTTCCTGGTGGGGGGGGTTGAGGAAAATCTGTCCCCTCAAACTCAGGAAGCCCTTTGGGTTGGGTTTGTTTTTTTCACAACCTGGCTGGAACCTGCCTTTCCAGGTCTATCGGGCATTCTTCCTCCTCATATATTTCAGCCAGACTGGACTACTTCCTTTTTGCGGTGTATGACATTCCTTCTCCTGCCTCCCTTTCTCTAGAACACATTTCCTCCTCACTGACCTTTCTAAGAATTCAGAGCTTCTGTCAGGGCAGAGAGCAATCGAGGCCTCTCCAGCTCTCTCCACTTGCTAATGTTCTCCCTTCCCAAGCTGGAGAAATGACCTGCTTTTGTACTTGGTCTCTATTTGATGGGTCCCCGTTGTTTCCTCGCCCACCAAAGGGGTCCCTCCAGCCTTAATCCTGGGGACTTCTGCTTGGCCCCAATGGGAAGTCTTACCTATTTGTGGCCATTGTTATTGTTATCTCTGTCTTGGCAGGTGGGAGCAGGTGTCTAGAGAAGATGAAATCCAGAAGCTGGCAGCGAAGAAAAGCGTGGCAGCCATGAGAAGGCACAGAGGCTGCCCGACCATTGTCGGGGGTGTTTGGGGGAGTCTTTCCTTAGAAATTGTCTCTTGCATCAAAGGAAAATATATCAATAAAAATGTAAAAATGAAATCATTAACTCCAGAAATCCTTCTCAAGAAATGTCAGCTTTAGGAATTGATTAAAATCCAGTGCTATGGGGGGGGGGGGGGGAGACACGGGATTTCCCTGGACATGGAGGGGCCAGTGGTGGGAAGGGGTAGCTTCAGTCATGAAGAAATGCACAAGAGAAGCTAGGTAATGAATTTCAATGGAGAGATGCATGCTGGGAAAAGAAGGGAGGCCAGTCACGAGGGGGGGGGGGATAACCGGTCAACAGCCATGTGCTTCATTGGTATCCATACAATGTCAGGAGAACTCAAAGAAGGCCTCCAGCACATTAGATGCCACTAAGGAGAATTGATGGGGTGATCAGACAAGAATCTCACCAAATAAGAAGGCTTGGATAGGTTTAATTCAGTTCAATGTAGTCAATCATTTATTAAGCAGCTACACTGTGCTAGCTAGACATCAAAGGTACAAAGAATAAAGGTTACTTTTTTTAAGCCCTCCTCTTCTGTCTGGGAGTCAATATTGTGTGTTGGTTCCAAGACAGAAGAGTGGTAAGGGCTAGGCAAGGGGGTCAAGTGACTTGCCCAGGGTCACACAGCTAGGACGTGTCTGAGGTCACATTTGAACCCAGAACTCAGCTCTCAATCCCCGGAGCCACCAGCTGCCCCTAAAGTTTATATTCTTATGAGAAAGGCCATAAATACATACTTAAACACACAGAATAAATGTAAAGAGAGTAAATACAAACAAATTTAAATACAAGGAAGATTGAGAGAGAGGGTCCTACCAACTAGGGGTGAGGGATTCATCAAGATTTCTTGTAGAAGACGGTGCTTGAGCTGCAACTTGAAAAAAAAGAGTGCGGGGCAGCTGAGTGGCTCAGTGGATTGAAAGTCAGGTCTAGAGATGGGAGATCCTAGGTTCAAATGTGGCCTCAGACACTTCCCAGCTGTGTGACCCTGGGCAAGTCACTTCATCCCCATTGCCTAGCCCTTACCACTCTTCTGTCTTAGAATCAATACCCAGTATTGATTCCAAGACAGAAGGTAAAGGTTTTTTAAAAACAAAAATTAAATTTAAAAAAAGAGTGATTCTAGGAGGTGATGGTGAGAGGAAGGTGAATTCTAGGCATGAGAGACTAGATAAAGGCAGGAGGCAGGAAATGGCATGCCATTACTTATAATTTCTCACAAGGCAATAATATTCCATTATATTCTCATAGAGCCCAATCCCTCATCAAAAAGAATCACCTTTTTAAATACCTTCTTCAATCTTTTCTGGAGATGCTCTATGATTGCAAATAATGTTTTGGGTCACCCTAAGGCCAATGGAGGGATGCATAGTAGGGTTGTATGAACTGTATGATTTTAACATCTATGTAAAATATATCATGAAAGAGATGACGTGAGGCCATCCAAGTAGAGAGAGTGAGGATGGTGGGTGGAAAGCCAATGGATTGCACCATGACCTGGATCATGTCATGAGACCCGAAGAATGACCCCAGAATATTTGGTGGATCCCTGTAAGGAAATTTTGGGAGGACAGGATGAGGAAATGAGGATGGGGTGCTATCTGCTCCATTAGCAGGAATGCTCACAACTGGGAGGGCAAAGATCCTTGGGAATAAGTTGGATCAAATCAAGACAACAAACATTTACTTATATGCTTAGGATACACAGAAAAATGAAAACACTTCCTGCCCTCAAGGAATGTATTTTCTAAAGGTAGATATCATGGATAAATAATTAGGTACATACAATATATAGACTGAATTGATGAGAGGTAAGCTCAGAAGGGAAGGCACTGGAGTCAGGGTGGAGTAAAGGGCCTGGGGACACCCCCTGGAGAAGGTAGGCTCTGAGCTGGGTCTAGAAGGGGAGCTAGAAGTCAGAGATGAGGATGGGGAGCCTTCAAGGCATGGGTATCATGTGCATGTAACTTAGAACTTTTAGTTCCACAGGAATCCTATGGATGATATAACCTCATTGTGCCTCAGTTATCTCATCTGTAAAATGAGACTTCTGGATTAAGAAGCATCTGTGGTCCCCACTGGCTCCGAATTTATGATCCTATGTTGAAATACAAAAAGGAAACCCCAAATAAATCATGTCTTCATCACAGTTGGCTCTCTAATTTCCTCATCTTCAGGAAACCAATTTGCAATGACTAATTGATGTTTTCTATTGGGCTGCCACCAAGGCACAAGCAAAAGTGTGATCTATTTCTTCTCCCACGACTAGGAAAGGTACCGACTCTCTGTTTGAATGGGCACGGGTTTGGAATCTTAGCCCCCGGGGATTACTTTCTGAAAACAAGCCACCCACTTCCTATGAGCAGTCGGCAAGCATCTGTTCAGTGTCTGTTAGGTGCTGGGACTGGGGCTGCCACGCAGAATACAAAATTAGTCAATTAGCCATATTAAGGTCCTACTATGTACCAGGTACTCTGTGGAGTTCTAGGGATAGAAAGAAAGGCAGAAGACAGTCCCAGGTCTCAAGGAGCTCCCCGTTTAATGGGGGAGACCAACGACTTTGTATGAACAATTTGTATACAGAATAAATTGGAGATGGTCAATAGAAAAAGGGATGAGCATTTCAATGGAATCAGGAAAGGTTTCTACCATTGGGAGCCGACCAAGTTTGAAAAAAAAAAAGTGGAGAAGGGAGAATCATCTTCCCCCCTCCATCACCATGTAGCTCAGTTTTGGGGTCTCCATCTGCAGAATGGATTCAGGAAAACAATGACCACCTTTGTCTTCCTCCCAAAATCTTTAAAAAAAATGTTTTTAAACCCCCTACTTCCTGCTTGGAATTGATAATAAATATTACTTCCAAGGCAAAAGAGCAGTAAGGACTAGGCAATTGGAATTAAGTGACTTGCCCAGGGTCATATAGCTAGGAAGTGTCTGAAGTCATATTTGAACCCAGGACCTCCTGTCTTCAGTTCTAGATTTCTATCCACTCAGCCACCTAGCTTCCCTACTCCCAGGATCTTGATTTAGTGGCCACAGCTCATCCCCTTCCAGGGCGGAGGTCCTAACAGACAGAGCTGGAAACTGGGAGAGAAAGTCAAAAGATAAAAGACATGGGTCTCAGAATGGACCAGAACTGGGCTTCTCCTTTGGCTCAAATGTAGAGCATAGATAGGAATTCCCCTAAGAATGATGATAATGGCCATTATGGCTCTTGAATGTTTCTGAAGCCTTGTCTAATGCATTGGATCTCACAACCAAGAAGTCTCTAAGTCCTGAGAATGGGGAGGAGAGAGAGAGGGCATGGCAGGAGGTGTTATTTCCTGGGATGAAATAGGACCCAAATACCAGCCTGGACCCTGGAGTCCTCATTTATAAGGGATTTCAAGGTTATCTAGTCTAATCTCATTGTACAGTCCTTGACTTTCAGATAGGACCTAAGTGGCATTTGAATCTAGATCGTGGGTCACAGGACTCGTGTTGGAAGTCACCTTGGAGGACATTTATCTATTTATTTATTTAATTTCACTCTTTATAAAACATTTTATCTTTATTTTATTCCATCAACAAATTTCCACTGGTTTTCCAAGGTTCCATGATTCTTGTTGTCTCGCTCCCCCTTTCCCTCCCCACTTCCAGAGTTGACAAGTAATTCCACCGAGTTATTCATGTATAAATGTATAATCGACCCTTTTGTAGAGGAGAAAACAAAGACCCAGGGAGTTTAAGTGATTTGCCCATGATCACATAGATAGTAAGTTTCAGAAGTGGAATTTGAACCCAGGTTTTCTGACTCCAGATCCAATGTTCACCAAGATTTCATAGATGTGGGAAGTGAAGTGAGTGACCAGCTCTGGCCCAGAAACCTACAACCATTCACTGATGTTTATTTAAAAACTGTTAAGCATCAGAGTGATCTCTAAAAAAGCCCAAACCAAACCCCAACCCAACTGTTCGTTGTATCTGATAGCTTTTTTTCCTGGTTTCCTGGGCCAGCTCCGGGCCCTGGGAAATTGCCACAGAACTCTTGGATTCCTTCTTAAAAATGAAAGGAGGACAAAAGAAGTCTGTACTAATGAAGAGGGAGGAAGGGAGAGATGGAGTGGAGATCCCATAGACCACATATATGCCTGAAGAGGAGAGATGGAGAGGCTCTGAAAAGTTTCCCTGAAAACTAGTGGGTTTTGTTTAGGTGGTTGTTGGGGTGTGTATGTATAGGAGAGGAAGGTGATAGGGAGGATTATGGGGGAACTTGTTTCAATTTAATTCAGCAGGTTTTACATGTGTGTGCCTGAAGACCTGTGATTTCATCAGTTCCCTGTGTGCAAACTCCTTTTACCAATGCTGATGTAGATCTGTAATGAATCTGTAATTAACATACACATTATATAACAATATTTATTACATTCATGTATTATATAGGAATAATAATAGTTTTAGTAAGCTGCCCAAGTTTAATGAGAGATTCACTGACTTGCCCAATCCATTATGTGATTACAAAACCAGTATATGCCAGAGGGTACAGTGGAGAGAAAACCAAACTGAATAATGTAGGTGACAGCAAATTTGAAGAAAAAGGACAAATGCTTATAAAAATACAAATTTGACAAGATTAGAAAGAAATAGCCTAGACAAACTAATCTTAGGGAGTAGAGGGGGAACATAAAAAAATATAAAAGTTATAAAATTTATAAATAAAAGTTATAAATTAACTGCCACTCCAAAGAACACTGGACCAAATCACAATAATCACAGATCAACCAATCAGTCAACTAATAAACATTTATTAAGCATCTCCTATGTTCCAGGTGCTATGCTAGGTGCCTATTCTATTAAGCATTTAGAATAAATAATCTCAAGGTTTCAATAAACTATATTCAAAAAACAGAGAAGAAACTCTATTGAATTCTCTATATGAAACAAATAGGATCCCGATAAAACCAGGGAAGGATAAAACAGATATAGAAAACTAGAGATCAGTATCATTAGTGAATATTAATATATGATATTGTCAAGTTGTAAATATGTGTGTTTGTGTGTGTGTGTGTGTGTGTGTGTGTGTGTGTGTGTGTACACAAACATGTAAAATGAAAGGCAGGAAGAATTTTAAGCTACTCAAAGTCCTCCTTCACAAAGCCCACCAGCCTGCCTACACACATCAATACAATGCGTCTCATCTCCACCCTTCTTTTCTTCACGTCCTACCCCCAGACCTCTTACAGTGTCTTAAAGCCAACAAGTTCAGCCACACGTGTATATTCCCCATAAAAAACAAAACTGAGTACAAAGAAACGAAAACCCAAAGCTAGCTTGCAAACCAGCCAATGACAGTGTCTTTGGCAACCCATTTTGAAAGGGAGGAAGGACAGTTAGACAATCGAGGCAGTGGTGGAGGGAGAAGTCTCAGGGGATTTTCTTGCCTTCACTACTATTTTTCTGAAAAGGCACTGAATCTTTATCTGTAAGGATCAGTTTCCCAGTCATAATATCCACCAGCCCAACTCATTAAAAATTTTTTCCCATAGCACTTGCCAACAAACTAGTAAATATATTATCCGAAGACAAAGAGAGCAGTAGCTATAGAAGGGCAGGAGCACCCCCTCCCTCTGGGTACTCCCCATTTTGCTGCTCGGCACTCAGTAAAAATGAGAGAGGAATCCTTGTGGCAGTCAGGTATGTAAGAGTCACACTGATTTCCTTGAGTCTTTGTTTCTTCCAATTCTCATCCTTGAGATCTTGGGGGGAAATCTCTGGGCTCATCTTCCCTGAACTCTGAAACAGGGACCCTCATATTTTACATGCACAGGTGGGGTTGGTTTGTTTTTATCTGGACCTTTTCATGCATGCATGTGGTGGCTCGCCATTCAGACTCTAATGAGTAGCCTTGGGCTCGGAGAGTTGAGTAACTTGCCATTTTCCCTCACCCAGGATGTGTTATTTTTACTCCAAGGCTCTTCTTCTCCATAACCTTTTTTGTGTCCTGGATCCCTCTGGGTCCCTTCTCACAAAAAATGTTTGTAAATGCATGAAAAAAAATACAACAAAAGAAAATACAACGAAGGCTGATTGTATTTAAACATTTAAATATTTAAATGTATTTAAAATTACAAACATGTATTTTAAAAAATGTTCATGGACTCGTTAGGAAGCTCTGTTCTATAGCATGCTGCCCCTTCTTCTTGAATACAGTAGGCACTTACTAAACCTTGCTAAGTTGTACTGAGTCGCCAACAGAGGTGCTGGATCTGGGCTTCATGTATGCTCACAAGGTCGCCATCATTGGTGGCTGCCATTTCCCATGACCTATCACCAAGCCTCCCACCACACCTCTGAGCCCTCCCAGAGAAGAAGACCCAGCATAAGTGGAGTATCACTCCTGTTGGGATCCTCTTAAGACATGGACCACTTTTACATCATGTTGTGTTGTTCTGTCGGAATGCGGGAGCCCAGAGATAGGGTCAAGATCAGGCTGACCTGATGTAGGACTTAAATTAATTGATTGATTAATTAACTAATTAATATTTAAATGAATAAATGCTGTAGACAGCAACTTCATCTGACTTTATTTAAACACAAACAAAAAACCAAAGGCACTTTCATTCAGAGATGAGAAAAGGGAAGACAACAAAGACAAGACTTAGAAGAGCGGACACACTTCTCCCCATTAACGCACAAAGTCAACTGTATCACGAAGACATGGTACTTGGAAGCCAATGCTGGGAGCCCAGGCCATCTGTTTCTTTTGTACAAGTCGGACAATCTGTCACCTTCCCTCCTGCTGAAAGTTCTCTCCTTCATCTTCCTCTTAGGTGAACTCGTTTTTGTTAGGCGGTCATGGCAGAGACGTTTCGGAAACATGGTTCCAATTTCATTGCCGAGAAACCTCAAAATGGCGACTGGCCGATGAGTTTCAAAGGGCCTGGGCCAGAGGGTGTCTGAATCTTTCCATCAGTAACAGGAAACGGTGTTTGTGTCATGTGTTACATTTTTTTTTTCATGTAATCTGTCATCTCTTGGTAAATTGCAGAGAGTGCTTGAGGTTTTGAGAGAATGCTGTGTGACTGTTGACCAATAGACGTATTTGTCCCATAATCCAACTCTCAAGAGCCGGCAGGCGATGGGCAGCCCCAGTGGCTTAGGAAAATGTCAATGTTTCATCGCTATTCTGATGCCCTCATTTTTCCAATTCTGCTCATGCAAAGTCCAGTGTATTTCTTCAGCAGGTTATTTGGAAAACTTCTTTGTTTTTGGTACTCATCTTTGAAGCCTGAAAAAGAAATCAGAAAAATATTAATCATCCTTCGATGCTGGCAGGCTGAATTTTTGCAACTCTGAATCAACATAAAAGGGGCAAAGTGGTAGAGTGGTTAGGACTCTGGATGTAGAATAAGGAAGGCTCAGGTTCGAATCCTGCCTTATGCATTTATTAGCCATGTGGCTGAACTGACTTGGCTCATATTTCTAATTTTCTTAGCTATTAATATTTTGTTACACATAGTAGGATATTAGCTCCTTAAAGGCAAGAACTACTTTTGTCTTTCTCGCATAATTGAATTAAATTCACCGATATGGCAAACAAGTCACTAACTTCTAGACCAAAGACCTAGAGAGGAGGGACTTCCAATCCACTCATTTTATAGTTGAGGAAACTGAGGCTGACTGGTTAAGTGACTTGCCCATGGTTAACAGAACCAGGCTAAAGAAATAGCTCTGAGGTGGCTCTGTGGATTGAGAGCAAGACTTAGAGACGGGAGGTTCTGGGTAGCTGTGTGACCCTGGGCAAGTCACTTAACTCCCTTTGCCCACTCCTTACCGTTTGTTCTTCTGCCTCAGAATCAATATACAGTATTGATTCTAAAATGAAAGGTAAGAGTGTTTTAAAATATTGGTTATTGTTATTAGTAATAATGAGAATGAGCTCTTTCCAAGCATGGAGAGGGTCTAATTTTTATAGGAGCATCGCAAGGAAGATGGTGGCCAGTCTCTGATGACATGGGAAAGGACTTTGGTTCAAGTGGCAGACGAGAGAGACTGTGATGCTCAGAAGGTCTTGGAGGAGCAGGAAGATGCATGGGCAATGGAGGAGACCAAGGAGTGGGGAGCAGAGTCACATTGTCTCATGAAAGGCAAGAAAAAGAAAGATGCAGATAATCACGGCTCGCAGCTTTGGGACCTGCCGGGTCGGTGGTTCGGATGCTCTGTGTCATCTCCCTAATTAGATTGCGAACTCCCTGAAGGCAATGGTGACTGTCCCAAAGGGGCACGACAGCATTTTATTGCTGTAAAAAGGAACTCCAAAGCACACTCGTTTTTCAGAATGAACACAGACATTTCCAGGAATCTGTTCATCTCTCTCCTGTGGCAGAGTTTTAGCCAAATGTCTACACTCACTAAGAGTTGCGTTTAAGGGCTTAGAAGCTCCCTCTTCTGCTTTGAGACACACACTGGCATTCTCTGGGCTGGGAATGACAGAAAGACCCTGAGAGAATGCCCAGAGCCCATTCGTGGGGTGAACCGGGGACACAAATTTCATCTGGAGACCTCCAGTGAGTCAAACAAGCAAGGAGGTGTTTGGGGCTCCCCCTGTACTCGATCACATCATCATTCTCCGATCGCTGTTGGGGGAGACATACATCTCCAACCCTCTCCCTCAGACAGTCATCGTTTCTGGGGAAGCCTCTCCTGCTTAAAAGTGAATAATTTCACGCTTAAACTCGTTAGCATTATTTTATCTGTCCTTTGCCTTCATGATTCGAATTACTTTGTCATGGTGGTGGTTGATGCCCCAAAGAGTGATCTGTGGCACTGAGAAGGTATGGGACTTGTCCAGGGTCACACAAACAGTGTCAGAGACAGGATTTGAATCTGAGTCTCCCTAACTCCAAATCTGGTCCATGAGCTTCTCCATTATTTACACAGCAACAAAGACAAGACCTGTGATTTTTTGGTATGGGGAGCTCCCAGAGAGGGGAACTAAGTCCCTCTATCAATGCAAGAATTGCCTGGGACCCTCGTTCATGTGGTTCAGCCAGGAGTTGCCAGAGGTGGGACTTGAATTCCAGCATTTCCTGGCTCTAGGCTGTGTGCCTGGTATTTCCACCAGAACTTCCTGGATTTTGGTCTCAGGTGAGGATGGGGCAGTTGCTACGAGTTCTGGAGACCCAGATTGCCAGAGCCATTCTGGGAGTTTTTGCAGGGCATTGACAGTCCTTCGGGGGATTCATTGTACTTACTGTTTCACAAAGTGATGGCGAGCCAGATGCCATAAGTCTGTGGGAAGAGAGTGAGAGGAAGGAAAGTTAACTTCATCTGTCAGATCCTCATGTTTATCATCAACCCACGAGCTCTTCCTGAGCTCTTCCCCGCATTCCCCTCACTGCTCTGGCTGGCTGTTGGGATTCTCTCAGACGTCCTCGCCATCCCTGAGCCCAAGAGCTTATGAGTTCACAGGGGAGAGACTGGACCGTGGAAAACCACAAGAAGGGAATAGAGCCGAATAAGATGGCAAACTGCCCTGCAGAAAACGGCACCAAACTCTCCAACGGGATCGCTGGACCGAGTTCTGAGCATCGTGAAGGAGAATGGTGTCCGGAGGAGGGCAGGTAGTCTACGGGAGGTGAAGGATGCTCGAATAAATGGGGGATGTTTAGACTGGAGAAGAAGCGATCAGGAGAGACAGAATACCCATCTTTGTGTATTTTAAGGGCTGTCAACCAGCACTGATCAAGCATTTGCTATGTGTCAGAGCACCACGATCCATTAGAAAGTTATTGCAATAATCCAGGCAAGAGGTGAAAAGAACCTGAAGCAGAGAGGTGGTGAGGTGAGAGTGGAGAAGGTGTATAGTTGGAAATTCTTGAATCCTTAAAGCCACCTCACTCAAAATTCCTTTCTGTATGACCCAGGATGCTTTCCCCTTCGTGTACATTTGTGTGGTTGCGTTATTGTTTATAGGTTTGCTGTGATGCCTTCCTCGCTCTCTTCTTTTTTTCTGGCACCCCAGATGGGTTCGGGGAGTTCTTGTACTTTAGCTATTATTAATAAAACTTTTAAACATATAATACTTAGTATTAATTTTACAACCCACAAAGGGGACACACGAGAGATGCTTTGAAGGTAGAAATGAGAAGACTCACTAACGGATGGGACATCTGGAGTGGGGACAGATGAAGATTGGAGGAGGATGCCACGGTGGTGAACCTGAGTCCTTGAGCAGGAAGAGGGAAATTCAGAAGAGGGAAGAGCTGGA
This sequence comes from Monodelphis domestica, assembly GCF_027887165.1. Lineage (NCBI taxonomy): Eukaryota > Metazoa > Chordata > Mammalia > Didelphimorphia > Didelphidae > Monodelphis > Monodelphis domestica. The sequence goes on along the minus strand of NC_077227.1, from coordinate 724,017,554 downwards.
GGTAATGAGTTCTGTTTTGGCGTCTAGTTGGGGATATCCAGAAGGTAGGGCGTTGATGCAGGATGATAGTGTTCCAGATGGATAAAGAGATCTGGAGATGCTCTGCTGGAGATGCAACTGAGTGGATCAAATGGGAGAGGACAGAGGGAGAAGAGAAGAGGGCCCAGCACAGAGCCAGGAGACCCTCCCACAATGGTCCCACTGGTGTGACAAGAAGGAAGAACCTGCAAATAAGACTGGGGAGGTACGATCAGGGAGTGAGGAGGAACCAGGAGAAAAGTGTCCCCAAAGCAGAGAGAATCCAGGAGGAAAAGGTGATTGACCGTGTTATTTGCAGCAGAGAATTCAAGGATAATGACTTCAGAGAAAAGGACATTCAGTTTGGCAATTAAGAGATCGTTGGAGATGACACATGTAAAACCCAGTGGAGAGGGCAGCTGGGTAGGTAGCTCAGTGGATGGAGAGTCGGGTCTAGAGACGGGAGGTCCTAGGTTCAAATCTGACCTCAGACACTTCCAGCTGTGTGACCCTGGGCAAGTCACTTGACCCCCATTGCCTAGCCCTCACCACTCTTCTGCTTTGGAACCAACACACAGTATTGATTCCAAGACCAAAGGTAAGGGTTTAAAAAAAAAGATGGAAGACAAGGGTTTTTAAAAAATAAGTTATAGGCATTGACCTCAGGTCTGTCTAATCAGTATCTCATTTCTAATATCACAGAAAGATGCCTGAGTTTGACACACAGTATTGATTCCAAGATGGAAGGTAAGGGTCTAAAAAAAACCAACAGTTGGCTATGGGAGGCGGGTGGGAGGAGGAAAGGGAAAGAATATGAATCATGGAACCATGGAAAATATTCTAAATTACTTAAATAAATAAAAAAGGAGAGATCACTGGAGGGGCAGCTAGGTGGCTCAATGGATAGAGAGTCAGACTTGGGTGGGGATGGGAGGTCCTGGGTTCAAATGTGACCTCAGATTCTTCCTAGTTGTATGATCCTGGCCAAGTTACTTAATTCCTACTGCCTAGCCTTTACCGCTCTTCTGCCTTGGAACTAACACTCAATATGGATTCTAAGATAGAAGGGAAGGTTTAAAAAAAGAGAGGTCATTGGAAACTTAGGAGAAAGCAATTTCACGTGAATGATGAGCCTGGAAACCAGACTGAGTAGTGTTTAAAAGAGGGTGAGAGAAATGGAGGCACGCAGTAGAGACAGTCCTCTTAAGTTTAGTGTTATAGAATGATAGCTAGTTTCGATAGATGAATCAAATGAGAATTCTTTGAAGACGGGGGGGAGCCATGGGCATGTTGTAGGTAGTTGGGAAGCAGTCAGATAGAGGAAGACTGAAGAAGAAAAAGTACCGATTATAATGGGGACAATCGGTTGGAGAAGATGGGAAAGGGTGGGATCAGAAGTGTGTATATAGGAATTGGCCTTGGCATGTCTTCATCTGAGATTGTCATGAAGGAGAAGAGAGTGGAAAAAAGTTGTATGAGGGATGGGAGATGAGGAAGAAGGGAGAAAGGAGAGTTCGGGGGGACGGGGTCAAATATGAGGCAAGGTCCACCTCTCAGGGAGTGAGGGAAGGGGAACCCTGAGAGATCTGAAGATAGACGAGATGGTTTGAAATGGTTACCGTTGAGATGAGGACAAGTCAATTAGGGAAGAATCAATTGTTTCCATTGTGACAAGGAGGGTACAGTTGAGATGAATTAACATTAATTTTTAGAGATCCCTCATCATCATGCTTGGATGATTTCCCCCAGCTCTATGTGAATGGGAATGAAGATAGTGGAGCCAAACCAGGGATGGAGTTTGGCGATTTGTGATGGACAACAGCAGAGGTAAGGGTAGAGTCGAGCAGGGAAGGGAGGAGAGTATTCAGCATGGGGGTGATAATCTGAAAGAACTGAGGGAGAGAGGCACTAGAGGTCACAGGGAGGTTGAAGATCAGGGCTGTGGATGTGTGGCCCTGGGAAAGATGAGATGACAGAAGAAGGAGAACTTCAGCGCTCATGACCATGTATGTGATTGAGTTTTCTATCACCTTGTGGGTGATAGCAAACACAACAGCATAACCATCTCAGTGTGGAGGTGACGTGTAGGGTGGAACCGAGGAGATGGGGAACTAGGAAGAAAGGGTATTTGAAGAAGCTTCAGTGTG